>NW_027671686.1:0-8520 GCF_964165515.1 Mesoplodon bidens | reverse complement strand
CCTCTTTATGAAAGAGATGATTCAAAGTAGAAAATGATTGATGACCTTCGCTTCCAGTTTTCTTCTCAATAGACTTAGTCTCTCTTCTAATGCTTCTTGCATACTCAGTAATTGTATAAGTTTTAGAGAAAACTGCAGGTCTGGCTGAATATTAAGCACAGTACGATAAATAAAGCTTTTTGACTTTGCAGAATATTTTACGTGTGTGTCCCATAGATTCATCAGAGATTCTAGTTTTGGATAAAGGCAAGTACATTTCAAGACAATACAACATCCCTGTGTATGACATTGGCTTTCGAATGAGAAGTGAATTTGGTTCAGGACGGTTCTTGGAAAGCTTGGCATTTAGGTTATTTTAGGTCAACTCTTTGGGAAACTCAATTAGAGTGTTTATTGAATGGTTTTAGTGTGCTGAATGGTTGCCATGTCATGTCATAGATGGTCTAAAACATGACTCTTATTTCTAAACTAGGTGTGTTGGTCAGATAAGGCGTCTTACATGATGTATTTAATCCAAGATAATGATGGATGAGTAAGAGGCAGATCATTGTAGATGAAGAAATTTTGGTTTTGAGAGAGGCATTCTTAGGGAAATAGGCCTTGGTGTGTTCATTTAGAGCTGGGCAGGATTGAGTTCCGGAGAGAGGAGGGAAAGGATATTTGGGTAGGGGGAAGGGCATTGGCAGAGCCTCAGAGGCCTGACGGTTCCTGGGGCCTTTGTGGGAATGGTGGGAAAGTTGGGTTGCAGTCAGCCTGTGGGTAGCCTGGACGTTGGGTAATGAGCGTGGCCATCAGTTGATGGGCGCCCTCTCTAGAGTGGTCTGTAACTTGCTTCCTCCCTGAGGAAGTGTGACACGCTTCTGCTAGCTGCAGTGTCTTCCCCACAGCTGTGCTGTCCATTGAGGAGAAGGGGGCCTGCTCTGCCATGGCTTCCTTACTCCTCAGGGTATGGCGTGTGAGTTATTTTAATAATGTATCAACCTGCCTTTTCTTTCTTTTGTCACGATGCATTTGCTTTCTAAAGTGGTCTTGTTTTCAGGATAATAACTGGGTTTCCACAGGGAAAATCATAATGTATGAGGCAAATTACTGACTAAAGGCAAATTCCTGACTTAAAAAATGAATCTCTAATATTTTTCTAGTAGTTCTTCTTTTGTTTCAATTTTTGTTTTGTTAGTTTTGTAAAGAAACTTATGGATAGTAATTTCTGCTCAGGTGGATAGTGGTACTGTTTAGCACAGCTCATTGGTCTTATGAAATTTTACAAATGCAGTCTGATTCATTCCAGCCAAGTTAATTATGAGGTACATAATTTTTTGCCCCAATGGAGACAAATGTAAAAGACAGAGATACAGAAATCATCTTCAGTTTAGAGTGAAGAAATTTTAGTTACTACTGTTTGTTCCTGCTATTTGATCACAGTTTATTTTTATTTTTTGAAGCCTGTCTCTAATCAAATAAGATTTAATGATTTAGAAGTAATAGAGGACCCTGACTAAACTGACAAGAAAAGTTAATTTAAGGACAAGAATTGATTTTTAAAACTATAAAAGTACATTTCATGACTTGATTTCAAGATGATCTGGTGGTATCCTTATACTGTCGCAGAAGGAAGTCCACAGTGGGACGAGAATGATGCTTACAAATCAGCACCCTTATTATCTTTTACTGAAGATGTCTTAGTCCAGGCCAGTCTGCCTACCACCTGGGTGGTACACTGTTGATTTCATTTTTCTTCCAGTATTTACTTTTGGTTCGGGACCAATTATCTAGCTGTGATGGGATTCTTGAAAAGTATCCTACATCTTGTACTTAGTGAACTAGTGATTGTCCTGTTTGCAGACATTCTTTCTGAGGCTCTACTCTTGCCTCGAAAACCTACATTTGCAGAAAGGGAAATGTATAGGTTTTCCTTTTAAATGTACTTATTTTTATTTATTTTTTTATTTATTTTTGGCTGTGTTGGGTCTTCGTTTCTGTGCGAGGGCCTTCTCTAGTTGCGGCGGGCAGGGGCCACTCCTCATCGTGGTGCGTGGGCCTGTCACTGCCGCGGCCCCTCTTGTTGCGGAGCACAGGCTCCTGACGCGCAGGCTGAGTAGTTGTGGCTCATGGGCTTAGTTGCTCTGCAGCATGTGGGATCTTCCCGGACCAGGGCTCAAACCCCTGTCTCCTGCACTGGCTGACGGACTCTTAACCACTGCCCCACCAGTTATTGTTTTTTGAAAACATTATTTCCTCTTTTGTTTTTATGTGATGATGCCTTTATTTATTTATCTTTATTATTGTTTATATTTGGCTGTGTTGGGTCTTTGTTGCTGCGCGCGGGCTTTCTCTGGTTGTGGCAAGTGGGGGCTACTCTTTGTTGTGGTGCGTGGACTGCTGATTGTTGTGGTTTCTCTTGTTGCGGAGCACGGGCTCTAAGTGTGCGGGCTTCAGTAATTGCAGCAGCTGGGCTCAGTAGTTGCGGCACACAGGCCCTAGAGTGCGTGGGCTTCAGTAGTTGCGGCGTGTGGCCTCAGCAGTTGTGGCTCGCGGGCTCTAGGGCGCAGGCTCAGTAGTTGTGACGTACGGGCTTAGTTGCTCTGCGCCATGTGGGATCTTCCCAGACCAGGGCTGGAACCCGTGTCCCCTGCATTGGCAGACGGATTCTTAACCACTGCACCACCAGGAAAGTCCCAGACTTTCCTTTTCTTAATGACAATTTTGAAGAGTCCTGGTTCACGTATTTCATAGACTGTCCCTCAGCTTGGGTTTGTGTGATGTTCTCCTCGTGACTGGAAGGGAGTTAGGGTTTTGGGGAAGGAGATGTTTACTTTTAATATTTTGTTTCATCTCTATCTCTTGGCTTTTTATACAAGATATTCAGTGCATTTAGATATATATTTTAAAAAGCAGGCTTGTAGACTATTATTTTATAATCTGCTTGCTATATTGTAGTCTGCTTGGGATGATGGTGGTATGCTTTCTTTTTTTCGGTACACGGGCCTCTCACTCTTGTGGCCTCTCCCGTGGTGGAGCACAGGCTACGGACACGCAGGCTCAGCGGCCATGGCTCAGGGGCCTAGCCGCTCCGCGGCATGTGGGATCTTCCCGGACCGGGGCACGAAGCCGTGTCCCCTGCATCGGCAGGCAGGCTCTCAACCACTGCTCCACCAGGGAAGCACGGTACACTTTTGTTTTATTTATGCAGTTGGCTCTCTTGCATTGATTTACATTTTATTGATAATAAAGCTCAACTGCTTTGGATTATGATGTGTTTACAAGGCTACACAGATAAGCTGGAAGGGAAAATGAAGAAATACAAATGACAGAAAATGTTTTATAATAATAAAATTTTCTTGGCAAGCAGCAACCTTTTCTCAAAGTCAGTGTTTTAATATAATTTGCTTGCTTCATAAATATGGGTTTTTTTTGTTTTTCATATCTTTATTGATTAGTAAGCATGTTAAATGACTTGGGAGAAATCTCACTCTCTTCAAGAAATAATTTGGAATTCTTGATGTAGAATGCTGACAGTTCTCAAAAATGGGTCAGGAAAATCAAAGTAATAGATGGAAAAAAAATCTCAATTTTAGCTGTCGATATAACTTTTCTTAAATTTACGGGTTTTTTTTATAATTGAAGTTACTAAAACAGATGGTGGAAGGTCCATCAAGATATTTATTTTATGTAATGAAAGCATTTTACTTTGCTGTACTGAATTCCATTCATTCTGGAACTTAGGAGCATTTACCTCTTTATGAAAGAGATGATTCAAAGTAGAAAATGATTGATGACCTTCGCTTCCAGTTTTCTTCTCAATAGACTTAGTCTCTCTTCTAATGCTTCTTGCATACTCAGTAATTGTATAAGTTTTAGAGAAAACTGCAGGTCTGGCTGAATATTAAGCACAGTACGATAAATAAAGCTTTTTGACTTTGCAGAATATTTTACGTGTGTGTCCCATAGATTCATCAGAGATTCTAGTTTTGGATAAAGGCAAGTACATTTCAAGACAATACAACATCCCTGTGTATGACATTGGCTTTCGAATGAGAAGTGAATTTGGTTCAGGACGGTTCTTGGAAAGCTTGGCATTTAGGTTATTTTAGGTCAACTCTTTGGGAAACTCAATTAGAGTGTTTATTGAATGGTTTTAGTGTGCTGAATGGTTGCCATGTCATGTCATAGATGGTCTAAAACATGACTCTTATTTCTAAACTAGGTGTGTTGGTCAGATAAGGCATCTTACATGATGTATTTAATCCAAGATAATGATGGATGAGTAAGAGGCAGATCATTGTAGATGAAGAAATTTTGGTTTTGAGAGAGGCATTCTTAGGGAAATAGGCCTTGGTGTGTTCATTTAGAGCTGGGCAGGATTGAGTTCCGGAGAGAGGAGGGAAAGGATATTTGGGTAGGGGGAAGGGCATTGGCAGAGCCTCAGAGGCCTGACGGTTCCTGGGGCCTTTGTGGGAATGGTGGGAAAGTTGGGTTGCAGTCAGCCTGTGGGTAGCCTGGACGTTGGGTAATGAGCGTGGCCATCAGTTGATGGGCGCCCTCTCTAGAGTGGTCTGTAACTTGCTTCCTCCCTGAGGAAGTGTGACACGCTTCTGCTAGCTGCAGTGTCTTCCCCACAGCTGTGCTGTCCATTGAGGAGAAGGGGGCCTGCTCTGCCATGGCTTCCTTACTCCTCAGGGTATGGCGTGTGAGTTATTTTAATAATGTATCAACCTGCCTTTTCTTTCTTTTGTCACGATGCATTTGCTTTCTAAAGTGGTCTTGTTTTCAGGATAATAACTGGGTTTCCACAGGGAAAATCATAATGTATGAGGCAAATTACTGACTAAAGGCAAATTCCTGACTTAAAAAATGAATCTCTAATATTTTTCTAGTAGTTCTTCTTTTGTTTCAATTTTTGTTTTGTTAGTTTTGTAAAGAAACTTATGGATAGTAATTTCTGCTCAGGTGGATAGTGGTACTGTTTAGCACAGCTCATTGGTCTTATGAAATTTTACAAATGCAGTCTGATTCATTCCAGCCAAGTTAATTATGAGGTACATAATTTTTTGCCCCAATGGAGACAAATGTAAAAGACAGAGATACAGAAATCATCTTCAGTTTAGAGTGAAGAAATTTTAGTTACTACTGTTTGTTCCTGCTATTTGATCACAGTTTATTTTTATTTTTTGAAGCCTGTCTCTAATCAAATAAGATTTAATGATTTAGAAGTAATAGAGGACCCTGACTAAACTGACAAGAAAAGTTAATTTAAGGACAAGAATTGATTTTTAAAACTATAAAAGTACATTTCATGACTTGATTTCAAGATGATCTGGTGGTATCCTTATACTGTCGCAGAAGGAAGTCCACAGTGGGACGAGAATGATGCTTACAAATCAGCACCCTTATTATCTTTTACTGAAGATGTCTTAGTCCAGGCCAGTCTGCCTACCACCTGGGTGGTACACTGTTGATTTCATTTTTCTTCCAGTATTTACTTTTGGTTCGGGACCAATTATCTAGCTGTGATGGGATTCTTGAAAAGTATCCTACATCTTGTACTTAGTGAACTAGTGATTGTCCTGTTTGCAGACATTCTTTCTGAGGCTCTACTCTTGCCTCGAAAACCTACATTTGCAGAAAGGGAAATGTATAGGTTTTCCTTTTAAATGTACTTATTTTTATTTATTTTTTTATTTATTTTTGGCTGTGTTGGGTCTTCGTTTCTGTGCGAGGGCCTTCTCTAGTTGCGGCGGGCAGGGGCCACTCCTCATCGTGGTGCGTGGGCCTGTCACTGCCGCGGCCCCTCTTGTTGCGGAGCACAGGCTCCTGACGCGCAGGCTGAGTAGTTGTGGCTCATGGGCTTAGTTGCTCTGCAGCATGTGGGATCTTCCCGGACCAGGGCTCAAACCCCTGTCTCCTGCACTGGCTGACGGACTCTTAACCACTGCCCCACCAGTTATTGTTTTTTGAAAACATTATTTCCTCTTTTGTTTTTATGTGATGATGCCTTTATTTATTTATCTTTATTATTGTTTATATTTGGCTGTGTTGGGTCTTTGTTGCTGCGCGCGGGCTTTCTCTGGTTGTGGCAAGTGGGGGCTACTCTTTGTTGTGGTGCGTGGACTGCTGATTGTTGTGGTTTCTCTTGTTGCGGAGCACGGGCTCTAAGTGTGCGGGCTTCAGTAATTGCAGCAGCTGGGCTCAGTAGTTGCGGCACACAGGCCCTAGAGTGCGTGGGCTTCAGTAGTTGCGGCGTGTGGCCTCAGCAGTTGTGGCTCGCGGGCTCTAGGGCGCAGGCTCAGTAGTTGTGACGTACGGGCTTAGTTGCTCTGCGCCATGTGGGATCTTCCCAGACCAGGGCTGGAACCCGTGTCCCCTGCATTGGCAGACGGATTCTTAACCACTGCACCACCAGGAAAGTCCCAGACTTTCCTTTTCTTAATGACAATTTTGAAGAGTCCTGGTTCACGTATTTCATAGACTGTCCCTCAGCTTGGGTTTGTGTGATGTTCTCCTCGTGACAGGAAGGGAGTTAGGGTTTTGGGGAAGGAGATGTTTACTTTTAATATTTTGTTTCATCTCTATCTCTTGGCTTTTTATACAAGATATTCAGTGCATTTAGATATATATTTTAAAAAGCAGGCTTGTAGACTATTATTTTATAATCTGCTTGCTATATTGTAGTCTGCTTGGGATGATGGTGGTATGCTTTCTTTTTTTCGGTACACGGGCCTCTCACTCTTGTGGCCTCTCCCGTGGTGGAGCACAGGCTACGGACACGCAGGCTCAGCGGCCATGGCTCAGGGGCCTAGCCGCTCCGCGGCATGTGGGATCTTCCCGGACCGGGGCACGAAGCCGTGTCCCCTGCATCGGCAGGCAGGCTCTCAACCACTGCTCCACCAGGGAAGCACGGTACACTTTTGTTTTATTTATGCAGTTGGCTCTCTTGCATTGATTTACATTTTATTGATAATAAAGCTCAACTGCTTTGGATTATGATGTGTTTACAAGGCTACACAGATAAGCTGGAAGGGAAAATGAAGAAATACAAATGACAGAAAATGTTTTATAATAATAAAATTTTCTTGGCAAGCAGCAACCTTTTCTCAAAGTCAGTGTTTTAATATAATTTGCTTGCTTCATAAATATGGGTTTTTTTTGTTTTTCATATCTTTATTGATTAGTAAGCATGTTAAATGACTTGGGAGAAATCTCACTCTCTTCAAGAAATAATTTGGAATTCTTGATGTAGAATGCTGACAGTTCTCAAAAATGGGTCAGGAAAATCAAAGTAATAGATGGAAAAAAAATCTCAATTTTAGCTGTCGATATAACTTTTCTTAAATTTACGGGTTTTTTTTATAATTGAAGTTACTAAAACAGATGGTGGAAGGTCCATCAAGATATTTATTTTATGTAATGAAAGCATTTTACTTTGCTGTACTGAATTCCATTCATTCTGGAACTTAGGAGCATTTACCTCTTTATGAAAGAGATGATTCAAAGTAGAAAATGATTGATGACCTTCGCTTCCAGTTTTCTTCTCAATAGACTTAGTCTCTCTTCTAATGCTTCTTGCATACTCAGTAATTGTATAAGTTTTAGAGAAAACTGCAGGTCTGGCTGAATATTAAGCACAGTACGATAAATAAAGCTTTTTGACTTTGCAGAATATTTTACGTGTGTGTCCCATAGATTCATCAGAGATTCTAGTTTTGGATAAAGGCAAGTACATTTCAAGACAATACAACATCCCTGTGTATGACATTGGCTTTCGAATGAGAAGTGAATTTGGTTCAGGACGGTTCTTGGAAAGCTTGGCATTTAGGTTATTTTAGGTCAACTCTTTGGGAAACTCAATTAGAGTGTTTATTGAATGGTTTTAGTGTGCTGAATGGTTGCCATGTCATGTCATAGATGGTCTAAAACATGACTCTTATTTCTAAACTAGGTGTGTTGGTCAGATAAGGCATCTTACATGATGTATTTAATCCAAGATAATGATGGATGAGTAAGAGGCAGATCATTGTAGATGAAGAAATTTTGGTTTTGAGAGAGGCATTCTTAGGGAAATAGGCCTTGGTGTGTTCATTTAGAGCTGGGCAGGATTGAGTTCCGGAGAGAGGAGGGAAAGGATATTTGGGTAGGGGGAAGGGCATTGGCAGAGCCTCAGAGGCCTGACGGTTCCTGGGGCCTTTGTGGGAATGGTGGGAAAGTTGGGTTGCAGTCAGCCTGTGGGTAGCCTGGACGTTGGGTAATGAGCGTGGCCATCAGTTGATGGGCGGCCTCTCTAGAGTGGTCTGTAACTTGCTTCCTCCCTGAGGAAGTGTGACACGCTTCTGCTAGCTGCAGTGTCTTCCCCACAGCTGTGCTGTCCATTGAGGAGAAGGGGGCCTGCTCTGCCATGGCTTCCTTACTCCTCAGGGTAGGGCGTGTGAGTTATTTTAATAATGTATCAACCTGCCTTTTCTTTCTTTTGTCACGATGCATTTGCTTTCTAAAGTGGTCTTGTTTTCAGGATAATAACTGGGTTTC